>NC_047659.1:44642366-44689866 GCF_011762505.2 Arvicanthis niloticus | reverse complement strand
GTGCACGCCTGGTGACTGTGGAGGTAGAATAGGGTGTTGGCTCTCCTGAAAGTAGAGTTACAGACAGTTGTGAGTCACCATGAAGGTGATCGGGATCTAACCCAGGTCCTCTGGAAGAGCAGCTGTGTTCTTTATCTCTCTGAGCCATCTCCCCAGCCCCTAACTAATCTGTTAAAAAAAAAAAAAAAAAAAAAAAAGCCTTCCCAAGCAAAGACACTTTGTGGCTTCTTTGACCCTTGAGCTGGCAGCTGTAGGATGTAGGAGGTGAACCTTTGTCATTTTATAGATAAATACACCCTTTTTTTTTTTTTTTTTTTTTTTTTCAGAGAAAGTCTTTGTACTGGAACAAAATGTTAAATGGGCAAAGATGTTCCAGAAAGAGAAATGGCCAATGGTTCTGCCTACTCAGCCACTCTGGTCAGGTCATAGGCTGGCAGGATCCACGCCTCAAGTAAACCATTTCCTGAGCTCCACTGACTCCAGGCAACACAGCTTATTGTTCATTGTAATTCAATGATCAGATAAAGATTATTCTGTTTATAAAAACATGGGGTAGAATCTTCATCTTTGACCTCAGGTTCAATGTGCTGGAAAGTCCCCAACATCTGTGATGCAGACTGAGATTAAAGTGACATCCATAAATAAAAGAGACACTAATACTATTCCTAGGTACTCAGCTCAATTCCTTGTTTAGAATCAGTGCTCCTGGGCCTTTTTTCATTTATCATTTACTCAAACTTGAAGACACAGAAAAAAAATTAAAAGTAGACATACTAAATGCTAAAGCCGATCGCGTGACAACTATCTTGTTCTGTGTGTGTGTGTGTGTGTGTGTGTGTATGAGCATATCTGTGTATGTGTATGTATATGAGTGTGACTGTATATGAATGTGTGTGACAGAAAGAATGAGAGAGAGAGAGAGAGAGAGAGAGAGAGAGAGAGAGAGAGAGCGAGCAGCAAGCCTCAGACTGTTTCTACTCTAAGGCATGAAACATTTTCACCTCGGTTTTGACTTCTCTGCTCCTGTCTCGCTTCCCCTTCTGACCCATCCACAGTCATCAGAGGGGACTCTGAATGGACTCGATGGGACACAATATAAAAAGCGCTGAAGCCCAATCCTTTACTTAGAGTTAAGGCTCAAAAAGCTAAATATGATCTCATTAGATTATGGACAGATTAGAAATGTCAGGTAAGTAAATCAACTAGATAACCCATTAGAACCAAATGTTTTCATGTAGCTAATCAATATAACCAAACTAAACACACTCAGAGAGCTGATCCCTTTATAAGTGGTACAGATGGCTTCCTAATATTATCGAGAAGCAGCAAAGGACTCATCTGGCGAAAGCTATGTGGGAAGTAAATTTGGGATGCCATTTCCTACTCATGGAGCTTTCAGATATCTCAGCTCTACAACCTATGCACCCCAGGAAAGCGCTTAATGCTAATTTTATATCTCCATATGAATTTATTTGAACATGCACTTTCTCCCCTGGGCTGTTAATTATTAAGATAACATATCATGGGTTTCTTTTTAAGTGCCCTTTATAAATAATTAGTTTGTCGGTAGCCAGGATGTTTAGGACATTTCTGAGACCTTAAAATTTTCCTTCATGTGGGGCTGGAGAGATGGTTCAGTGGTTAAGAGCATTGGCTGTTCTTCCAGAGGTCCTGCGTTCAATTTTCAGTAACCACGTGGTGGCTCACAACCATCTGTAATGGGATCTGATACCCTTTTCTGGTGTGTCTGAAGATAGTGACAGTGTACTCACATATATAAAATAAATAAATCATTAATTTTTTTTCCCTTCATGTTTATAACTGTTCTATACAGGCCTGTCTCATTCAGCACTGGAGAAATGTTTCTGATACGCTCTTATAAGCAAATTCTGTTTAGGTATTGCTATTACAAAGCAAACAAGTAAACAACTCACCAAACAATGAAGCAAAGTTTAGTAATGAGGCATTCAGCCTACGGGGTGACTAGACAGATGAACTGTAACATTATAAAACACTACTGCTCAACTCGGCCCGGTTGCTCTTCCTGGCTACACAGTTTGAGTGATTTAAAAGATCGAATCTAATTGTTCTAGAAACAAAAATATTCTTACTCTGTTTCCCTGCATGGACTTTTCAAAATGCATATAACATTGACTGTCACAGAGTTATAGAAGCCAAGCAAGCCTCTTCTTGGCACCCTTTCTATGTCACGCCTGTGCTATTGATTTGTGTGAATTCTGATTCACTGAGGGTGATATTTCTACGCACTACCCGTCAAATTAAGGAGGAGGTTACCTACGTTTATGAGAGATCTGTTTAGTATTTGAAACTTTGGGGTAGGATTGCTTAATTTATAAGGAACAGAATACCAGGGAAACAGTACAATCTACTGTCTCCTCTTCTTATTTTACAACTGATAAAACAGAGGCCCAAGAAATGTAGGAAGCATCTTACACACCTCAGTGGCACACACTGAAGATGCTATGTGCAACACAGTATCCATGCCAGATTTCACATGCCCCTTCCCATCTCTCAGTGCAGCTAAGGCTCTCAGGAGTCATGGACCACAGCAACGGTGCCTTTGGCATCTGTGCCACTCAACAGCTGGTGATCCAGGCTGAACCAGCAAGTAGCTTATAACTTTCTCTCTACTTGGCTCCTATGTTTTTATTTCATAGGAAGAAAGTAGTACTTTTTTTTTTTTTTAACATAATTGAGTCATTTCCTCTGGAAGAATCTGATGCTCTCCGCATCCTTGAACACGGAGTTGAGGAAGATTTCCCGTGGCATATTTTTAGGTGTCAATGATAAGCTCACAGGCATTGAGGCTTGAAGCCAATTCTTTTTCTTTCCCAAACTAGAACTTAAAAAAAAAGGAAACCTTAAAGCAGCAAGCTCTAGCACCCTCAGCATTATTTAAGAGCCCCCCACAGTGTCTAGCACTCTTTAGCTTAATTCAGTGACAATCATTTGAAGTAGACGTTGACCTGACTCCTGAAGGCTGAAGGGCCGAGGTAGCAACTCATTCTCTCACAGGGGCGTGACCCAAAAGATAGTTTTAAATTTCTTATACCAGGCCTGTTTTCATAGCATGAAAAAATATATTTCACTATTTTTAAATGTATAAAATACTGTAGGATTGTAAAGAAAATGAGCTACACATATATGTATGTTTATAAAAATCTTTTCGAGCTTTTGATATTAGGCTGAATGTTTATATTAATATGTTAAATAACAACTCTTAAGAATTACCAAAATATGTAAATAAGGCTGAGAATAAACAATACTCTAAGACATCTGTAATAACATTGTTATAAAAGGAAATCTCTGTTCTTCGTTGTTTACACAGTCCTAGACACTGTTAGTGGTATTGAGTAGTCATACTTGAAGAAAACTCTACATTTTGATTAGAAATAAGTATAAATACAGATCTCTGCCCCATTTTTTATTTGAGCTTGCTCTTGGCCCACTTGATATTGATGCCCAAATCCATTGGTGGGAACCAAGTTAAGATTTATAGCTGAATGAAGATGCTTAGTCATGTTCAATGCTAAGCTAGGACCTGATGGAATAGGACATTTGACAGACAGTGGAAGCCTTGGGTTCTCTTTAAAAAAGTGTTAAGTGAAAAACAAGTGTTAAGTGTTTTCTGAAGCATTCATCTGAAATCCATGCGTCCCCACCCCCACCCCCACCCCCTGAGTCATTTTTTTCAGCATGTTCCTAAACTGTAAAGCATTGTTTCCCAAGCACAAACTGGGATTGTACCAGGAAGTCAACTTGAACACTTGATAAAGATGAAACAATTGCAAATAAATAAATATTCCGTGGCTTTAGAGAGTTTAGAAGTTCAGGCTGAAGGGATATCCGCCTCCTCTTGACTCCCGGATACTTTTGGTGGCGATGGGCCCATAGACATGACCCCCAGTCATGGACAAGAACAAACACCCTTGAGATAGTGCTCAAAATAGGATATGGCATCATCTGGCACCCCAAAAGTAGAGTACTAAGTTTTTGTCTCAACTTATCCAGGTGTCACCTGTACCAGGGAAAACATCGCCAGTACCCATGTGAGGCAGGAGAGGATTTAAAGATGTAATAGGGTGCAAATACAAAGAGAGAAAACCAAATTTCTCTAAAAGGTTACCCATAACCACCATCATTCAAGTAGTGTTGAAATCTGTGTTTGCATCAAGCACATTGTTTTTTATGCTCAATGGCGCCTGTGCTACGCTATCTAACTAGTCTATTGGACACTTCGGCATCTGCCTCACTTCAGCCTTGGCATTCTTGAACTAGCAATATTCTTGTACAATAGCAGCTGGCGTTCCGTCTCTCCTAAGCCCATGGTTTCCTTACTCTTTGAATAAACAACAAGGGAAGCTGCAGTCCTCTGCTGATTATGGCTTCTTTACAGGTTTCTCTCATTTGCCTTTCCAAAGGTCGGTCTCTCTCTCTCTCTCTCTCTCTCTCTCTCTCTCTCTCTCTCTCTCTCTCTCAATGAAATATATATGAACGATGGCTTCTGAGGTCACCAATTTTAGCTTTACCACATTTGCTGACTGGGGTAAGACATTGTAAATCTTTGATTCCTTTGTTTTCGAAACAAATTTACCTCCCCTTTATTTCCATGGCATCTTGTCTCCTCTGCCACCTACAACACATTTGTGACTTTGTTGTGTCTTTGGACTTTTGATCAATATTGTATTGGGGAGGAAAGATCTCAGGACTGGAGCAAGCGGACTGGTGAACCATCTACCAGGCTGACAGAGCAGGAGTCTGTTCGGGGTCCTGAGGGCTGGGGATCACAACTCTCAAATGTTTGACTAAAAAGCAGGAATGGGGTGAAGGGTGGGGAGGCAAATCCTTCTTCCCCGACCTAATCTCTGAGACCAAATGCACTGCAGACGTCTGGGTCCCTGAGCTTTCCTGTCTACTCCACACGCGATGCTGACGATATTGGCACCCCTTCAAGCAAGCTTTAATATTGCTTCTCAAATAGCCCTGTCTGGATCCAAGTAGGATGCTATATACTCACCCAAATCTTTCCCCATCAATTTGAGAATGAAAGACAGCTACAACTGTCACATTTTCAAGAGGGCTCTATTTTAAGCTTAACCAAAGAAAAACCACAGACTTTTGTTCCACGGCCAAAATCTAAACATGCCTAGTTTCTGATTGTCTCTAATTTCTGCAGTTAAAAATCCACTAATCCATAAATTTCCCCCAGCCTCGTACACACAGCCACACAGACTACACTGGGCTACTCACCGAACAATCCGTCAGTGGGTCCCTCATGTTGAAATGCTGTCTGCTTTTTCTTTTACCTACGCTCGATCCAGCATGCTGGACGCTGCAATCAATCAGGTTGGGTGTGTTCTGGACTTCCGGGATTCAAAGGGCTTAGAGTACGTCAGTCCTTGTCAAACACACCAAAGAGGAAGTTCCAGCCCCTGGACTTTCATCCAGTTTGTTTCCTGAAAAAGCAAAGAACAGCTCTGGGTCAAAAGAGCCAGTGGGAAATGGTGAGAACCAGTTCAGTGAACTTTGAGGCCCTGAGGTGTAGCCCTGAGAGAAGAAGGCTCAGAAACTATATAGAGTTCCCTATGATCTGGATGCCCAGAATGATGGTGGGAATTCACATTTTTTTTTTCAGCTTGCTTGTCCAGTGATGGCTTGTATTTTTTGTGCTTTAAGCTGCTCTGACCTTTGGGATCTATGCAAGCTAGATAGGTGAAAAGTGACAGTCATAGCTGTCTTTTACTCTCGAGTTGATGGGAGAAGGTAAGTAACTACGCAGCATTCCCTCTTGGATCCAGATGGGTCTGTATGATGTTTACCTTGATTGACAACCGGACAGGATCTAGACTCACTTAAGAGGATCACCCCAGAGCATGTCTGTGAGGGGGTGTCTAGATTGAGTTAACTGAGGTAGAACGATTTACCCTAAGTGTAGGCAGCAGCATCAGATAAGCTTGGGTCCTGATCTTCAATAAAAATGAGAAAGTGAGTGGCGGACTAGCATTCATCTTTCTGGGACTGGTCTGCAGATGCAATAGGACCAGCTGCCCTCAAGCTCCTGCTGCTTTGCATTCCCTGCCATGATGTACTATTCTTCAAACTAGAGACCAAGATAAACCCTTTCCTTCTTCTTTTATCAGGTAGCTTGTTGTAGCAATGAGAACAGCAACTAACACAGTAGGTCAATCCCCAGTGATGACAAATTTTCTGTAGTCCCGCCTTTGATATGTAAATGAATGGCCCATATTCCCCTGTAATACCAAACCTATATTTCTTCTGCTCCAAGTCACTCAGAGCTGGTACCAAACAACCTTATAAGACTGTTAACACTAAAGTATCCAGAAGACTGTCAGGAAGCAGGACATTTATGAAACACCTCTCAGGGCCTAACTGAACCCAACCCTCACTCTCAGCCCAGCAGGACCAAGAGTCGAGGCTATTAATTTAAGCCTATGATTGGCCTTATTTTTTCCATGGCTCAAAATGATGAGCAGAACTGGCAATCAGTAACTTATTTTATTGTTGCTTTTAAAAATACCTTTCCCAGTTGTCAGTCCCTAGGTTTCTAATTGCCTCTGGACCATGACTATCATTTACAAGGCTCAGAGCTGCTTTGTTCCGACTTCTGACCTGCCTGAGTAGCTTTGTCCCTAAAGCCCCCTCAAACACTTCAGGTCTCACGGCATCTCGGCTGTACCCACCCTAGTGACACAACCTCCACTCATTTGCCTCTGGGGTCCAGGTTATCTTTGAAGCTCCTGGAAATAGTGTAGGGGAAGAGAGCAAACAATGAAAGAGGAGAGTTTACCAGAGTGGAGAGGTGACTTGTCAGCCTTAGTCAGGACTCACTCCTCATATACCAATAAGAGTCTCTCCACTGGCTGAGCTGAGCATCACTGGAGTTTACAGCACTAGGCAGCTATCAGGAGACTGGAGTTGGACAGGTTATGTCAACATACTGAGGATATCCAGGGCTAAGAAACTCAGATTCCCACTAAAGTCTTCTTTAGTTTCTGAATTTCACATAAACATGACTGGAACTGGGGCAACTTGATGTCACTCAGTGTTCCTGTCCCATTTTCCCTCGATGCTTTTTATTTCTCTATTTTTTATTTTTAATTATTTTTTTTCTATTTTTTAAGTTGAAGATAGTTTTTTTCCCCATACAGTATGTTCTGATTACAGTCTCACCTCCCACAACTCCTCTCAGATTCTCTCCACTTCACTCTTCACACAGATCTACACCTTTTCTTTCTCTCTCTCATTAGAAAACAAATGGGCATCTAAAAATAATCACAAAATAAAAATAAGATCAAATAGAACCAATCTGGAATAGGATAAAATGAAGAATCATAAGAAAAAGAGACAAAGAAAAAACAGTTTCTAAGACAGTTAAGACTTTATAATTTATGTATTTTTTTTCTTTCTCTATACCTTACAGATCCTTTGGGTATAGATTATGGCTTCCAGTTTGGTGTTCTTATGGAATGCCTGAGCACGCGAACGAGTGGGCCTCTGCTTTTTGTGCCTTTTCTTGGGCTCTTTTTTTGTTTATTTGTTTTGTTCTATTCCAGTGTATTAGTTTTTGTTGTATCTTTTATTATTATGTATATTTTATTATTTGTAGAAGCCTGTTTCCTAATGAGAGACAGAAAGGGATTGGATCCGGATAGCAGGCTGTGGGGAGGAACTGGGGGAAGTAGAGGGAGGGAAAACCATAATCAGGATATATTATGTGAGGAAAAATATATTTGCAATAAAAGGACAAAAATGACTTTTGGTGAACATGGTGGTGGGGGTTGGGGGGAGACTGGCTTGCTCCTGAAGTTTCCATCAGGAATGTCACCACTAATTATTGTGATACTTATGGTATAACTGCAGGTGATAGGGTGTACCTGCTTTCAACTTGAACCTTTCCCAGAAACTGGCTAGATTTCCCTTATGCCTCTGGATATCTGTTAAATAATAATAGCTATACCATCTGCAGGGTCCCACTCACAGACTCTCTAGTAAGCTCGAGTCCCAGCGTCCCTCTCAGCAGGCTGTCCTGGCTGGATCCAGATTGACAGGGTTTGGCTATTTGTTCAGTGTCTCAAAAGGGTATTTGGGTTTGCAAAGAGGTTGAAGAGAGTACTGTATCCTACATTTCTTGTCAAGAAAAATGCTGTAGAACAACTGGAAAGCCAGCAGTTTCAAATGACACAGATGTATTTATTGACAAATTCTCATATTAGCTCATAGTTCTCAGGGGGAGCAGGGTCTTGACTCATTTCTGCAAGTCTGGGCAGTGCCTGACACAGCAGCTCTCTCGAGGGCTGGGCTGGTGGCTGACTGTGGACTGGCTGTTGGGTGAGGCTGTCTGTCTTTCATTAACCAGAAGCCCAAGCCTGAAGTTCCAGGGTACATCAGAGGAGTACAGAGAGTGGGTGGAAGCTCAAGGGCTTCTGAAGAACAGACTCACAACTGACTCTTCAGTCACATTGACTGAGCAAAACCACCAAGGGGATCACCCAGATTCAAGGACAGCAAACTGAAACTCCCCTTGCAAAAGGACATAGACACAGAGCAGGCTGGGGATTGGAATTGGCTTGTCATTGAGTCTATCACAATGCCTGGTCAATATTTGTTCCTCAGTGACTTGAGAGATAAAGCAAAAAAAAAAAAAAAAAAAAAAAAAAAAACCACAGGAGGGAATGGCTGTTCTCTGTCTTCCTGTCCCTTCCTGCATTCACTGGGGTAGACTCTGATCGCTAGATTGTGAGTAGGTAGATAAACAAGAGGAACAAGTTCACAACAGGGGGTGCTTGTGGCTTTGGGAGAGGGCATTCCTTACATGCTGCACTACACATAGCCTGCCACACAGGCTACAGTGGAGAGTCCCCTGAGTTGGGGGTAAGGGGATGGGGGTGGGGTGGGGGTGGGGCAGCAGTGTCACAGCTGGGCTCTTTCCTATCAGCTGTGGCTGAGACTGACTGGTCACCTTGACTAGGAGGCCAGGACAGGTCAACCTAAATACGATGGGCATTGGAATCAATGTTAACATAGACTTATTTGTAGCTGCAGGTGATCAGAGCTACACAGCCAAGCGTTCTCCATGGAGAAGGCCCAATACTCTTTTCTGAAGAATTTCATGTCTTAGTATCCTTTTGACCTCTTTGCTCACATTTGTCTCTGGCTGGATGCTTTTGATCTGAATTCATTTTCTGGCTTCTTCCCAGTTTAGGCCTTCAGTATGACAAGCTCGGCTCTCCTTCCTTTACCTGGCTGTGCTCAGCATTCTTGTCTGCAGACAAACAAACAAACAAACAACAAACCAACAAAAACCAATAATGGAAGCTATTGGAAAGGACCCCACCTGCCATACTATGTGCTGTGTTCAAGGGGAGTTGACAACAGTTTGTACATTTGTTAAGTACTCATGAACTAAATGTTGGCTATTGGTGAGTTAGTAAAAAACAGGAACCCAAATATAATGGAAAGAAGGGCAATTCAAAACCATGCAGAAGTTTCCTTCAGAGCCAAAAACATGCAATAAATTATGAGTAACCTAAACTTTATCAGTAGAGACCTGGACAAATACCTGATGGTAAGAGGGATCATGTTTCAGGGTTCACATGTGTCCCAGGATGCATATAAAAAGCTGTGTGTGTCTGTGTGTTGCAGGATATTTGATCACACTGTGAACCCTGAGATTGTGTTATTTACTGGAAAAGCCCATGTCTAGTTGTGATGTGGCTGAACCCAAGCACGCACCTTTAATCCAAGAGCCTTCTAATTATTGAAAACAGGATCAAATAAAGTCAACTGTAGGTCAAGAGGCAGAAGAAGCAACCAATTGACAGGGAGTGAGCATAGAAAAAAACATAGAGAGTAAGAGGAAGTCAAGAGGATGGATAGGCATACAGAAAGTAGAAGGGAGGGACATTGAGTTTAGGGGGTTTTTGAGACAGCTTGGAGAAGGCAAACTTCTTTTGGGGATGTCAGCTGAGGCAGAAGGTCAACTGGGTGCTTTCTCGGCCTCTTGGAGATAGCAGGCTTTCATCCAGCATCTGGCTCCCGAGTCTTTATTGGTAAAATCAAACATTTGAGATTTTGTTAAAAAATAACATGTGTGTGTGCCTATAACCCCAGAGCAGTGGAGTCAGAGGGAGAAGAATCAGTAGGGCTCGTTGTTCACATAATGCCAGGCTCAGTGAGAGGCACCTCAGGAGAGTCCGGGGAAGGGTTAGGATGAGACACCTGACACTTTCCTCAGCCTCTTCTCACAGACCTGTGCATAGCCCACACATGCATGATACACACACACACACACACACACACACACACACACACACACACAGAGAGAGAGAGAGAGAGAGAGAGAGAGAGAGAGAGAGAGAGAGAGAACCTTTAAAATAGTTAAACCATTATTTGAGGTAAATTTGTATTGTTTATGATCCCTAGAGTGCACATAGGGGAACCGAGGCCTGCCGCCGCTGAGTAACTTCTTACCCAAGATCACACAGGAAGTGAGACTTGGATTTTTTTTTTTTTTTTTGCCTCTGGTGCATCCATGTTTTGATCACCCTGTCACACAGACGCTTACTCTCCCAGTAGATAGTAAGCACCCTAAAGACACGATGGAGCATGATACACTGGATGTGATCATTTGAAAATGATTTGAACACAGAAACAAAGGGCGGGACTCTGTGATTCTAGGTTGATCTTTGTATAAGGAAAATGACAACCGGGGTATATATCCAGAGACAGATTACAGTATGTCTTAAAACAGTTTGGATTATAAGGCTCTTAACTCACTAGATCATTTGTTTCTGGATAAATAAAAATTTGAAATATCTATGCATTGCTTTAGAAACAAAGCAAAAAAGCAAAAACTTCAAAACAGAATGGCAATTATCTTCACTCTGTTACAGATTTCTTTTTCTGTGTATGTGTACATGCCGGAGTGTATGTGTGTGTTCCGAGTGTGACTGGAGGGCCTGAGAGGATGCTTGGCGCACTAGAAGTAGAGTTACAAGTAAGCTGCCTGATGTGAGTGCTGGGAACCGGACCTGGCTCCTCTGCAAGAGCGATCAATGCTCTTAATCACAGAGCCATCTCTCTAGCCCCCCATTTGAGCTTTTAACAAGGGAAAGTTGGTAGGAAGAAATTGTGACCTCGTGGGTCATCACTTCATACTTCCAATTTTCTGTGGCTGCTCTTCTGTCTGCCTGGAGATCACACTTCATTTCCATTGGCCTGGTTGGATTTTATTTATCTCTATAGAGTCCAGCGTGTGTGACTGTCCCTGACAGCACTTAGTAGTCCTGGGATTCAGTGCATATATCTAGATTTATTTATCCCATTGCATTGGATTATGGGTTTGATCGTTTCCCTGTCATGCTGCAAATGAAATCTTTATATCCAAGCACCTGGAAATTCTTAAAAATAATGGGCTCCTTTTTTGATTGGATTAAATGCTGAGAAAGTGATTGCATGGCTGGTTCCTCTTCACTGTCAAGGCAGGGGATGTTGCCTGTGAGTAGGGCTGTATCCTGAGCTATCTGGAAGCTGAGTTCAAAATCCTGGAAGATAAGTGTGACCTTCTAGGCAGGAACTCTAAAATAAGAAATGCCTAAACTGCACTTGGGAGTTTCTGTCATGGATTAAAAATGGCCTTGACAAGCAGGAAGCTGAGAAGGACTCCACTGGAGTCCCCAGGGGCCACTTAGAGAACTTTCTTGAAAAATAGAGGAGGGAAAGAGATTCTGGACCAAGCATAAAATTAAAGAATTGCATAATGTTGGTTGAGAATGAGTTTTGGAAGGCTGGCGTCTAAGATAAGCTGCATCCTTCCTGGAAACCTTACCAAGAATAGTCAGAATGTTTACTACAGTCATAGCAGGACACATACACAGGACAACAGTCAGCCTTCATCCAGGCTACTGCTAACCTACTGTCACTGAGGGCTGAGTGAGCAGGAGCAGTTGACCAGGCTGCAGGAGCTTAGTGGCTGTGCAGACCAGCTGGCTTTGAGTGGACCACATCCCCCAAACCACTTTCCAAGAGGCCTGCGGGAAATGAGGGTGGCATGCCTTAACAACCTTCTAAATTCTGGATGATACCAGTCCTTGGCCTGTGTGAGCTGCCACAGAAGCAGGATCTTCCCTGCAGTCATTAGAGAGATAAGGGTATCGTGAACAGCGGGTGCTGCACATGACGTCACTTCCTCCACTTATGCTTATAGAGCAGCGTGGAAGCAATCTTATTTTGATTACATTAATTTTTATTTTTAGCCTCTGCATGGGAAAGCGGTTAGTTTACTTAATGTCCACATCTCTCCAAAACGGAAGGAGACGTTTCTGAAGCCTTGCCTGAATGCATACATTATAAAACACATAAAAAATCCCAGAAAAACAAACAAACAAACAAAAAACAGAACATTTGCCCAACACTTATAAGCTTGTGAGAGAAAAACAATAATGGTAACAACGAAAAACAAAGCCTGAAAACCTTCTGTGCAACGGTGAAGCACAGATGAATGCTTTACAGAGTAGCAGAGGCCTTGGGGTTGCTCTGGATGGTTGCTGGAAAGTTAGCCACATTCGTGGCACAGAAGGCAAGTGGATGTTCATTCGCTCTCCTCCCACTGTGTTGTCAGCCTTACACATCTGGGAGAAGAAAACATAAACTGTAGAATTGCCTCTGTCAGACGGGCCTCTGAGCATGTCTGTGAGACTTTGCATTGGCTGATGATTGACAGCAGAGGGTTCAGCCCACTCTGGGTGGTGCCATCCTGGCTGGGCAGATCGTTCTGGGTTGTATAAGAAAGATGGCTGAGCGCAAGCAGAGGAAACAAACTAGTAAGTGGTGTTCCTTCATGGTTACTGCTTTAAGCTCCTACCTGGAGTTCCTGCCATGGCTTCTCTTTATGATGGCTGTCATGGATAAGATGAAATAACGTTTCCATTCTTGAAGTGGTTTTGGTGAGTGTTTCCACCACGGCAACAGAAGGAAAATGAGAACACACTGAGATTTTTAAAAAGCTGCACCAACAAGAAGTTATCACTTTTGTTTTGCAAACTAGCTGTGCATTCTGGGTGATCATTTTTCAACACCCATTATGCATGCACAAAATGTGTATTATTCTAAAAGTTTGGTTGTGGATGGAGAAAAATACGAAAACAGATCTATTAATTTGTGCAAAACAAATGAGAGTTGAGTTCCATTCTCTCATGCAAGCCCTAGAAAATGAAGACAAAGGGTCAGCTAATTGACAGTAGTCATGCCACAGTGGTGATTGGCAAATGTGACTTCCAAAAGATGAGCTCAAGCCACAGGGCACAAGGTAAGTTTGCCCGTGTGACATTATACATTTATATGATCGCCATTGTTAATGTTTGTTCCACTGCTTCCACTTTCCCAAGCTTCTGTCTGAGCAGACCTATAAATCCCAATTAAGATGTATAATAGCGGTAGGCACAGGAGGCCACATGAATAATTGAAGCACAAGAGAAAACGAGGCAGGAGGATTGCCTAGAGTTCCAGGCCAGCCAGGACTACATTATCAGACCCCATTTAAAAACCACAAAAATGAAAATACACAAGGTGTTCTGGGCTATCTAGTATGGGGCTGCTGGTCTCCAAGGAAAAATTAAAAAGGATGAATTTAGCACACATACGTGAAGTGCCACACACGGGGTTTATTTGCTTTTCTGCCTCGATCCTTTCTCTACCTTATAAAGCATCAATTTATTTTTATTTCTTATAAGCCATGTCTGGATTCTTGAGATAGACGCTTAAAAAAAAAACCAAAAAACCCCGCAGAAGCATTCTGAACTCAGGATGGTTATCTCTTGTGGTTCTCTCTGCAGCAGGAATGGAGGAGCTGGTGGGGGAGGGGACTGGAGATGGGGATGGTTTATTCTTCACTATTTTCATTTGCACATTTGGTGTTTTATATGTTGCTTTCATTACCTGTCCAGAAACATACGCCGATTCTTTTTTAGACCCTGGGGTCTGAGGGCTCACAATATATGAAGTCTGTTTATTCAGAACTTGGGTTCAAACAGTACTCTGTGTACTTGTTAAAAATATGTCAGTTGTCTGTCTCTTCTTTCAAGCTATTTATCCCCGTCCTCTCACAGGCAGGCCTTCTGAGATGGTCTACTGAAAACCACTGTCGTTAGCTGGCCTCTCAAGAGCATTTTGAAGGAGTCATGACTCATAGGTTTGGATTTGCTCATTCACTCATTCCGTGACCTCAAGGCATTATTATTATTATTTTGTTGCAGGCCTTATGAAAACGACAAAGATGTTAACACATAATTCCCTTATTTCAAAAAGCACAGTCTAAAGGAGGAGGCTTATATGGAGAGTTAAAGTTTATATTATAGAAGAGATTTTTCCAGGAGTGTGAGGGGAGTTCAGAGGAGTACCCTGCACAGCATGGCAGAGGGAGAGAGGAGGAGAAAGATGGATGGACTGCTGGTAAGAGGTGGTAGGCAGGCATGCTCACACATGGAAATTGTTCCCATAACGGAACATGTTTTCTTCTCTCTAGAAAATTACAAATCTGTTAAGAATGCCTTGGGTACACAGTTTCTAAAGGACCTTGAAGATGTGGTGTACTGGCTCGTTTTGTGTGTCAACTTGACACAAGCTGGAGTCACCACAGAAAAAGGAGCCTCCCTTGAGGAAATGCCTCCATGAGATCCAGCTGTAAGGCATTTTCTCAATTAGTGACCAAGGGGCGAGGGCCCAGCCCATTGTGGGTGGTGCCATCCCTGGTCTGGTAGTCCTGCGTTCTATAAGAAGGCAGGCCGAGCAAGCCAGGGGAAGCAATCTAGTAAGCAGCACCCCTCCATGGCCTCTACATCATCTCCTGATTACTGACTTGCTTGAGTTCCAGTCCTGACTTCCTTTGGTGATGAACAGCAATGTGGAAGTGTAAGCTGAATAAACCCTTTCCTCCCCAACTTGCTTCTTGGTCATGATGTTTTATGCAGGAATACAACCCCTGACTAAGACGTGTGGGTTGCTGTGTGCTGGGCTTCAAGAATGTAACTCGTCCTAACTCCCTTGGTCTCAGCTCTGCTTCTTGGCTGTTTGGAGTGAATGGCTCAGTCTCACCATGTCCTTCTGTCATGCTGCAGTTCCTCCCCATAGGACCAGAAGCATGTAACCAGCTCACTCAGCACTGAGACCTCTGAACCCATGAGCCAAAACACCCTAAAAATAGCAGCAGCAGCCAGGCGGTGGTGGCGCACGCCTTTAATCCCAGCACTTGGGAGGCAGAGGCAGGCTGATTTCTGAGTTCGTGAGTTCCAGGACAGCCAGGGCTACACAGAGAAACACTGTCTCGAAAAACCAAAAAAAAAAAAAAAGCAGCAGCAAACAAGCAAACAAAAAACAAAACCCCAACAAAAACAGAACAAATACTCACAAACCAAAGAGGTGGCATTCTCATTTTATGATATAAAAATTGCCGTCTCCAAATATCTGTAACTATTTCTTGGAACATTAATAGAACTAAAAAGGACCCTTCTATTAATGTATCAATTAAAAATAACTATAACATGACAGTCAAACTGCAAATTCAGCACACATGTATGTCCTTTTTTTCTGGAATAAATTGCTAATCAAATGCTCTATTATTTTGTATGTATTTCTTATGAGTGAGGATGTTCCCCAAGGCAACCAAAACAACCATCTACAGTGGGAAATTAAAACCGATGCATTACCACCACGGGGTTTTCTTCTAATGCTCTCCATAGCAACAGAGGCCTGTTCAGTACCAAGCCCTGCATTCAGCTGCCCTGTTCCTTTCATCTCTTTTACTCTAGTACATTTCTTCAGTTTCAGGGACTTTTGTGCCTTTGATTGATTTGAAGATGACCAGCTGGGGTTGTGACTGTAGCTCAATACTAGCATGCTTGCCTAGCGTGTGTGAGGCCCGAGTTTTATACTCAGCATACACACATGCACACATACACAGACACACACACACACACACACACACACACACACACATGCACACATGCATGCACGCACATGCACACGCACACACATACATGCATGAACGAACATGCGTGCATACACGCTCACACTTAGGATGGAGGGAGAGGATGGGAAGATAACGAGTTAATTATTTTACAAAGTGTCTTTCGCATTGGGTGTTATCTGGTGATTACTCATGGTTAGGACATGCTGCACATGCTTGCCAGGAGAATCACAGAAGCAGCGCTCTGCTCTGTTGACATTGCAGCCAATCTAGTGACTCAGTGTCACTCCTGACGCTGTTTACCTGATTGGAAAGGTACCGGTCTGGCATCTTCACTATTAAGTCCCTGCTTTAACCTTTGCAGTCAATAAATATTTTTGTGAGCTGTGCCTTGAAGTTAGGCAACTACCTGGCTCTTTATCAAATATTCAGTTAACTTATTAATTCATATTATGCAAACAAATACTTTCATGTTCTAGTCAATGCACCATGAGTCTATTAATTATGTTTCATATTTTATACAGCAGAGGACTGGTTTCATACAGCTGGGTCTGGGTTTAGTCAGAGAAGATGCACCTAACCCTCAAGAGACTGGAGGCCCCAGGGAGTTTAGAGGTCTGGTGGGGTGGGGGTGAGGGGTGGGGACATCTTCATGGATGATGACAGGAGGACAGGGAGGAGGTATCGAATGTGGAACAGTTGGAGGGTGGACCGGGAGAGGAATAAAATCTGGAGTTTAAAATAAATAAATGAATTAATTAAATAAATGAAAATAATAAATACACATACACATACATACATACATACATACATACATACATTCTAAGTTAGGCTTTGGAGAGCCTCTAAAGTTGGTTCTATGTCCTAATAACATTTTCCTGTTGTTCTCTGAGTACCTCCTTGTTTTCTGGCTCACAGGTTAGTAAGAACTCAACCAGTGATTTCATGGCCTAGCTTGACTCAGTTTCCTCTTCCAGGATAAATGCTAGAGCCTGCTCAAGGAAGGACAGAATGCAGGTGACGGACACGGGTTATGAAAGAAATGAAAGTAAATTACTTTCCTAGTTCTGATTCTGTCATGGATTTTCCATTTTGCTAGTGTGGATAAGTGGGTAAAACTATATTTGATAGCGAACGCGTAAAATCCAAGGTGGAGAGCACAGCTGCAGACTGGCTAGCCTTTACAAAGCTTTGTTTTAGATTATTCAATTTATTTTATGAGTGAATTTTTTTTTACCTGCTCATGTTTGTATGCATCCTGTGCTTAGTGCCTACAGAGGTCAGAAGAGGGCATCGGATGCCCAAAATTGGAGCTGTGGATGTTGTGAACGATGATGTGGTTGCTGGGTATCCAACCTGGGTCGTCTGCAAAGGAACAAGTGCTCTTAACCGCTGAGCCATCATCTCTCCAGCGTGGTAGACTGGCTATTCTAAATGTACAGAAGTTCAAGGAAATGTAGAGACTATGGGTTTGGTTAATTTGGGAGTGCAATGTTTATTTTGTTAGCAAGCTTTTAAGTAATAAAGTTTATAAGAATAATAATGGAATGCTGGTTTCTTTTAGTGGAGAATAGACTTATGAAAAGTTAAGTAACTATGTTGCTGGGTGCTGGGTTTCTTTTTCAGGAGGGGTTACTGAAGACACAGTGATTCCAGACCCTAAGGTGGTTTTACACACCACCCCCTACATGTGTACATACATGTTTCTTTTGACATTTATATATTAAAAGCCTACATTTTTAACTCAACATTACTAAGCTAATTTACTTTCCTCTCTACAGGTGTAGCTTCATTTCTAGAAGAACCTCACTTCCATTGGCCTTAGTATTTGACCATCCAGGTAAGTATTTGACCATCTCTCCTCTATGTAACCAGTCTTCCATTGTCTCCATTCTGACACGCAGGCTCTGAACTCTGGCTCTAGACTATCTATCTACAGGGGCAGCCTCAGCATCTGGCTAAGGCTCACACCATGAGTAGGCAACTCAGAGCCCAATTCTTCAAGCTGTCCTGTCTTACTTAGTTGGCCTGTGATACTCCACGTTGCGTCTCCATGACTCCCTGACTAGACAGAAACAGTGCTCTGTGCTCTGAGGTTTCAGACTGAATAACTTAGGAAGAAGTAGAATTGGGTGGAAGAGAGGAAGAGGAAAAGAGAAGGTAGTAACTGTTGCTAGCATCCTTTAAAGTCCTTTCTTTGTAGTGTTAGAGATTGACTCAGGGCCTTAAACACGCCAGGCAAATTCTCTTTCTCCCAGTCCCTCTCTCTTGTTTATCAGTTTTCTTTGGCTGCTCTCTATAGCCTCCTGTGTACTCTTATCATGGGACTTTCTAAAAGGTTCTGCTTTATCAGGCAGCACAGAAGTGACTCAGAAACTGGACTGAATGATGTACAATCACCACCCTTTAGATAGAGCTCGAGAAGACTCTTATCTTTCTATTGCTTCATCTTCTTCATCTGAAAAAAAGTAGAAATCATAGCAGTACCTCGTTCCACTCCCATATTTCCAAAAATTCATGGATATTTATACATGAAAACATTGTCATTACCTTTAACTAAATCTGTAAAAAACTCAACTCATTCCTTCCCTTCCCTAAGTCTACTCTTTCAAAGCCCCCACGTTTGCTAATATATCTGTTATTCTGAAGCACTCATCCATCATTTATGCTGTAATGGGCACTGTGGCTGATGACGAGGATCCAGGAGGATAAGACTTTGCCTTCAAGGGTCTCACAGTCAAGTGGGGGAAGTGTCACCTAAACCAGTCCTATCTTTCCATTTCTATGAAGTACTTCATAGTCCAAGAGATTAGAGGCTCAGATAAGAGTTATAGAAAAGAAAGGCTTTCCAGGCAGATCGGAGAGAGAGAGCAGTGATTGCTGGCTCATTCTGAGAGATCAGGCTTGCCCACATTGCAGAAGGAGCCTATGGGGAGGGATAAGGATTGAGGTCCAGGGAGGGTAAGGTGACTGTCACCCAACGGCCCAGGAGGATGCTGAGGAATTACTCTCTGCACTGCACCAATCCCTTTGTGTTTTAAACCAGTGGTTCTCAGTCTCAATGCTGTGACACCCAACCATAAAATGATTTTTGTTGCTACTTCACAACTGTAATTTTGCTACTGTTATAAACCTTTCTCAGTTCACTGGACTTATGTAAACACCATCCATTCCTTCTGGGCTTTCCACTTGAAGCCTTTTCTTACCTCATCCCAAAGCCATCTCTCCCCTGAACTTTTATGCCAGTTTCTATCTTATACTATCTGTGATATAAGAATCATGGCATGTATTATATCCAAGGAACGGTTGCTATTTTAAAAAGTTATTTACTTTTATCATCTAGTTTGATCTGTAAAGTAGAATAAGCAATATTTCTCTCAGTGTTATCTTGAGTGGCTAAAATAACTGCTGTTTGTGTCTCTGTCTCCTATTAGACTGAGAACCTCTGCAACACAGTAGGGTTGCCTTGGGCTTCGTAAGCCCGCCACATCCCACACAGAATTGGTGCTCACTATATGTAGCAACTTATTTTCTAGAGATTTACTTATTATTTTTTGTGTGTATAAGTGCATCACGTGCACTCTTAGTGCTTATGGAAGTCAGAAGGTGGCACTGAATGTCCTTGTTGTGAGCCTCCATGCTGGGGCTCCAACCAGGATCCTCTTCAAAAGCAGCATCTTTCCAGCCCCTAAATGTGGTTCTTTCTTTCTGAGACTGTGTAACCTTGCTTAATACTGCACTAATTCCTTTCGGATGCGTGCTGGCTTGCTTAGTCATCGGAGGGTTTCAGAGATGTGTGCCGGTGTGCTTGGGCTTAGTCATCGGAGGCTTCCAGGGTTAAACTGAGGAAGGAGATGCATATTTTGTGGATTGGAGTGATGCCCTAGATTTAGAGAATTCAGTTCAGTCCTCTGTATATGGGATTTCAACTGCCTGTGAAAAATTCTTTACAATTCAAGCCATTTTAAATATCTATCTCATTCACATGTTAATGATAGTCAACTACTTTGAAAACGATACAACTTGTATTACAAAAGAATCAACAAAACCGAGAAACATTTCACAAAAATACATCCAACTGTGAACAGTTTCTTCGTGCCTTCTCACCTTCAGGTCTGTACATCCATTGCAGCACCATGCTTCCCGTGCTTGATGCATCTCTGGACTTACTCTTCACATGACTTCTTACATATTTGTCATTTGTTCTGGTGCCTATTCACATAGCTATCCAGGGACCATCCATAGTCCACTCTAGAATTTAATTTACCACATCTGGCAATTGGATGATCTGCTTTTCAAAGTCACTAGTAGTTCTGCGGATTCTTTGAAACAAACCGGTGAAGCAGGAGACCTCAGTTGTAATCGCAGTTCTGCTACTTGATTAGTTGTGTGGCTTGGATAACTGCTCATCTCACCCCACACAGCCCTGGTCTCTTTTTATAGCCGAGATCCAGAACGCCCAACTCCAGGTGACCCACAAGCTTGGCTTGTTTGGACATCCACATTAAAAAATAACTAACATCCTGATATATTGGATTTCCTGAGGGTTCTCTCCAAGAATGGCTTCTGATGGAGTTGAGTGCACTAAAGAATATTGACGACAAGAAGTAGAGATGAAAAAGTATAGGAGGGGGAAAAAATCAAAGATCTGTAAGGGAAATTAAGGAGATGGATATGAGAAAAAGCAGTAGAATTCAAATGCATTAGACACCCTGGCTTCAGAAGACTCACGTGTAGCCATTAAATGCAGTGCAATGAGCCCGGGTGGACGTGCACAGCTCTGAAATCACTGAGCTCGAGGATGAAATCTTAATTCTATGGCTAGCTTTGGGGATGCTATTTAATTTCAAGGCATAGTTTCTGCCTGTGCTAAGTATTGCTGACTGTGAATTTAATGATAATGAACCAGTGGTATTTTAATATTCATTAATCTTATATGTTTTAATACTACATTTGTGTATCTGGTTGTTAAAGATGGGTAATCTCTCTCATGGGAATCTACCTAAGCATGTGTGTTGCCTAGGAACAATAATGGTTCAGTTTTTACAGGTCGGTGCTGGTGGTAACTTCATGAAACCCAGCTAGTATCAATAAGCAGACTCAGTCTTTTAGTTTGGGTTAATGGAGATAGTTTACAACTAGTGGTATCTAACGCCTAACACAGTGGCAAAAAAACCCTAAAGACAGCCTGAGTGATTTATTGCCCCTTCATCCCCTTCTGTGTGATGCTCACTAAAGCAGGCTCATTTGCATGCAGCCAGCTGTTAGGGAACCCACAGACAGCAAGAATCGTCCTCTTTGGCTGCTTCACTTGTCCAGAGAAGCTCTTTGGAAATTGCTCTCATCCATCAATTCACAGTCCACTAGGTGCCTTTGAACTGCACAGAGAGAGGTGCTAAGAACAATAATGAAAAAGAACTACCTGCACTCCGGAAGTCAGCTTTCCTCCTCTGCCCGACTGCTAATCTCTCATATTTTCTAAACTGCTTTTCTTAATGGAATCTGTAGTTTTGCCTGCCCCAGATCTCAGTGTCCTCAAAGCCAGATCTTCCATCTATCATTCTATACCAAGACTTGCTTTTCTTTGGATCTTTGGGAATGCTGTTCTTTATTTCTGCCAACGGCTATGTGCTCATCATTCTGTGTAGTCACCGGCGTCCACCATACATTTGTAGATGCACGTCACTGCTACATGAGATCTTGAGGGCTTTTCTGATCATGGCTATGATGGACATCATTTAGCCCATGTTTTATTCTTAAAGACAACAACCAACCAAACCACACTATTCCTCAAATCCTTAAAGGTTCCTATTATTAATGTGCTCCACCCTTCTTATGGGATATGCCTTATGTGATCTCTCTCCTCTTTCTCATCTCAGCACTTTCTTCCATCCATGTTGGCCTCCCTGTCATCCCTTGAGCACACCAGCACATCTCTACCTCGGAGTATGTGGTTCAGGCTTTTATTGTTTGAGCATCTCTTGCCTATGAGTCAATTCCAGCTGTTCTGGTCATTAGGATCTTAGTTCAAATCTCATGCCTGTGAAATGCCTGTGGCCATTTGGTCTGTAAATTCCAGGAAGTCACTATGGAATCATGTCTTTATAACTTTTCTTCTCTGAACTGTGAGAAAAGGTCTTGCATTATGGCCTAAATGTATTACCCTCAATTTATATTATGGCCCTCATAATACGACACTATTGGGACATATGGCTTTTAAAGAGGTGATTGAGATAAATAGGGTGCAATAGTTGAACACCACGTGTGAATAGTGTCCTTGTAAGAAGAGACTAAGGTCTAGGGACATGAGATGGCTAACTGAGTAAGAGCAATTGTTAAGCAAGACCAGACCTGGGGCTGGAGAGATGGCTCAGTGGTTAAGAACACTGACTGCTCTTCCAGCGGTCCTGAGTTCAATTCCCAGTAACCACATGGTGGTTCACAACCATCTGTAATGGGATCTGATGCCCTCTTCTGTTGTGCTGAAGACAGTGACAGTATACTCACATATATAAATGAATTAATCTTAAAAAAAAAAAAAAATGAGGACCTGTACCCAGCATCCATGTAAAAGCTGGATGTGGTTTTGTGCTTACCTGTAACCACAGCACTGTGTGGGACAGAGTCAGGAGGACCACTGGGGTTCTTTTTATGGCCATATTAGCCTAGCTTTAGGTGAGAGACTATGTCAAAGTCGAGAGTGAGAGAATAGGACCCCAGACATGCTGAAATTCTCTAACAATAAAAAGTCAAGGGATACAGAAGGGGGAGCAGCAGCTATGCAGAGCACAGAAGATTTTTAGGACACTTGATTTAATGTATTTTATGTATGTCTCCATATTATTGGACATATGTCATGCATGTCTCCAAACTCATTGAATGCACAACCCCTAAAGTAATGATGAACTTGGGGTGTTAGGGCTAGCAACTGTACATGAAGTGTGGAGTGTTTATGCATGAGGCTGCACCTGAGTAGGCCAAGGAGTATGTCAGGATATATTTCTGTACCTTCTGCCTCATTTTTCTGTGAGCCAAGACCAGTTTTTAAAACATAGCCCATCAAATAAAAGAAAAAGTCTATTAAATAAAAGCAAAGGGCTTTTGTAACAAAATGACAGAGACTCTGTAGGAGAACTTCACAATGGAGATGTGTTTTGTCATTTCTTCTCTGACTTTTGGTCAGGATCATGTGCAGAGACTTACTTTGTCATAATCTGGAGCCTTGAACTTAAGGTGTCACAGAGCTTGATTTCTTCTGAAGTCTCTCATGTCTTTCAGGTGTCGTTTTAACCGTGTCTTCTTCTGTGTATGTGTGTGTCTGTGTCCCAATATCTCTAAGTGTGTGAACATGTGTGTGTGTGTGTGTGTGTGTGTGTGTGTGTGTGTGTGTGTGAGAGAGAGAGAGAGAGAGAGAGAGAGAGAGAGAGAGAGAATTTCATCAACGTTTTGATCAAATTCATCCTTCATTCTCTTCCAACTCCTCCATATCCTTCCACCGCTGCCACTGATTGCCCCCACCCCCACACCCCGCCACTACCACCACCATTTCCTCCTAATTTCATGTGCTCTTTATAAAACCACTGGGTCCACTTAATGCTGCTAATATGAGCATGGTTGCAGGGCTATCTATCGGAGCATAGCCAGTCAACTAGGGGCCATATCTGAATGAAACTACTCCAGCAGCCATCAGTTGCTGAAAGCCCCTTTATCTCCAGTTTTGCCTCCCCCCTCGCCCCCTCCCCCAGGATGTCAGCTGCTTTGGAATGATGCAGCGTCTAACCTCTTCAGACTGGCTATTTTCATCTAGTAATATGGAGTTAAGTTACTTCCATACCTTTACATGGGTGGCTAGAAATATCTCATTTCTTTTTATGCATTGAATAATTTTTAAATAAGGCTTGGAATGTAGCAGAATTTACCTGTTCATTCATCCAGGAAAGGACATTCAGGTTGTTTCTGAGATTGAGAAGTTGTGGATAAAGCTGGTACAAACATCCGTGTACAAGATTTTATGTGTCCATGTTTTAAAGCTTTGGAGTCAACACCAAGGACAATGACCACTAGATTGTTCTGGAGAACATGTTGTTATTGTTGTTTCTCTGTGTAACTCTGGCTATTCTGGAACTTACTCTGTAGACCAGGCTGTCCTAAAAAAAAAAAAAAAAAACCAAAAAAACAAACAAACAAAAAAAACCCCAAAAACAAAAACCTCCTCAATGTGCCTGCCTGTGCCTCCTGAGTGCTGGGATTCAAGGTGTTCACTACCACTGTCCATCCAGAACCTGTTAGTTTTCTGATAAACTAGCAGCTGTCTTCCAATCATTCTGCATCCTGCTGGTTATGAATGTGAACACTGTTGCCATCACTGCTGGCACTTGGCATTGTCAATATTCTGGGCAACCTGACATGTATAGTGACAATCCTGCTGCTTTCATCCGCATTCTCCTGCTGACATTTTACGTGTAGCTTCTTGCTGCATCATCTGCTTGTTTTTCTTTCCTAGATTGTAAGTTCCCTGAAAGGAAACTGTCTATCTTAATAATAATTCTATCTTCATTCTTACTAACAATCCCAGGCATCCTGTATTTTCGAATGGCTGAATTATACAACCAGGAACCCGAGTATTAGCTTCTCAAGCCATCTAATGGCTATTTCCTGTTTTTTATTAAGAAAACCTTGGTCATGGCTGTTGGAGCTTAGAACTTTTTTTGCATTTTGTCACCGTTCTAGCTCATTAATTTTGGTTTTTCTGTGTGCTCTTTCCGTAGTTCCTCTTAGATGGCCTATAGCCACCCCTTTAGCTCCCATCTTGAATCACCCGGAAGCCATTTAGCTTCTGTAGCCCCTACACGGGTGAGCAGAGTTGGCGCCTACAGTGGGACACCCAGAGTCTAGATGTAGTGGAGTCAACATGCTTTCCCCCCTATCATCTATCTCTTCTTGTTCCCTAACAGATGGACTTTTCATTGCCGATGGCTCGTGACTTACAGCTCTCTCCTAACTGGGTACATTTTCTGTTTGCACAGAATGTTTCTGCCACATGCCTTATGCTCTGTGATGCACCAAGTACTAGCTGAAGCCTCAGAGGTGTGGTGCTGCCCCAGAGCTTTGCTTTGCTGGGTGCATTGAGGTGCTCAGTCCTGGAAGTATGCCTCCGCTGAACCAGAATGGTGGCTTTCTGGTTGAATCGAGCCAATGGATAGCAGAGACACAAGGGTGCTTGCTCACCAACCGGGTTTACAGCCCTCACAGCCTGGTCTTTCCTTTACATATTTCCCCATCACTGGCATCTTCTACCAGCACAGGAGAGAAAAATGTCTTTTCATACTTGCTAGATAAGGCGCCTTATCGACATTGATTTGATCTGGTAATCTAGTTTGCACCTCTAAAAATAGTCTTTTCCTTGACACTTCAACCACCTGACAGTGATTTCTGGCTTTCATTTATATAAACTTAATGGAATTTTAAAATTTCAGTGCTTGAGGAATGACATAATCTGTGAAAAGTACTCTGGCATCACTGTGACAAACATATTGGAGATAAGCACTTGAAGAGAGGAAGAACTTATTTTGGCTCACAGTCTCAGTGGGTTCAGTCTGTGTTGTTGGGCTCCATGAACCTGGGCAGAGTATGATGGTGGTAGGAACACCTTGACTTCATGTCAAGAAGAAAGCAAAAAAGGAGGAGACTGGGACTAGGTGTGACTTTAAAAAGCTTGCTCTGAGATCAAGAGCCATTCTTTCATCTACATCCCACCCACCAAATGGCACCACCACACAGGAACCAAGCTTTTAGCACATAAACCTGAGAGGGACACTTCATATCCAAACCCCACCGCCTGTTTTTTCATGTTTTAGTCTTTGGAGATAATGAAAACTGTAGGTGCCAAGGCTCCAACAGCCCAGTGACTGGTTCTGTGGGGCAATCATTATTCTAGTATGTCCTGGTGCCTGGTCCCTCTGCTTTGTCTTCTTGACCTCGTAGAGTGTTGCTGCCACTGCTGCTACTCTTCTGGTTGAAGGAAGGGCAAGACTGGTAGAAAGAGAATAAGGGGACAGAAACATATGCCCGGGTTGGATGTGGTTGCCTTAGCAAGAAGGGCTTTGGGAAACCCAAGTTGCATTTTGGCTACTGGGAGACATGTTCTTAGCATCAGATCGGCCTCTTTAGAACTGGAAAAGTTCACAGTTTTGCAATGAATCTATTTTCTCAGTTTATGTTTCTGTGTCTCAGAGAAATTCTGGCGACTTCACTAGAGTTACTGAGTGAGTCACTTTACTGTTTAAGATGATCTCAATATTGCTAAGAATTTTTTTTTAAAGTGAGTTTTAAAAATATAATTGTGGTGGTGTCTAGGTGCACTTTGGTGCTATCTGATGCCTTCTGAGATCCTACATGATGTAAGTACATATGGAAAAGGCAGCATGAGTAAGGCAGACTCTCTCAGCAAAGGAAACAGAGGAAAAAGGCCCAGTGATGCAGAGCCCAGATCCCAAGACTATGATGTCAGCCAAGCTGTTCTGAGGCACATGCACAGAGATAGGCACTTTCCCATTGTGCTTTAGAGATTAGTTATTGACGTCTCCTTTACAACTTGGGAAAAATCAGCATCATCTGATCTATGTAGGTTGCTTTCTCTAGAAATCATGTTTCCAGAATGGAGTGGTAGGTGAGATCTAACACTGAAGATTTTACACCCTAAATTTCAAGGAGACATTTTAGTATATCACAAGATGACACAACAGTATTTCTCAGTGGTCACAATGACTTGGAGAATCACAAGAACTTACTGATGGCTGAACTCTGACACAGTCCCACCTAGAGATGTTGGATGTGTTCCCAAGTCAGCTGGTCAGAGCTTACAGTAAAGGACACTCATGCTGTACTCTTAATACTTATCTTTATTATGAAAGTGTTTCCAAAGTAAAATGATCCTCATAATAACAATTACTTCCAAAGATCAAGAACGAGTAATTATATTCCCATATAAAAATCAGCAAAACACAGTGACAGTACATGAAGTGATTCTAATTGGCTAATGGTACACCATTCTACTTCTGACAGATGCTCACGCACTGAACTATCTTTAGAAAACAAATGAGGTTCTGTCACTTATCCTAGTCCCCACTGAGAGCTGGAGAAGAGAAACAAATCCCCAAATTAACCACCATCCCTTTCTCTGACAACTAAAGGCCAAGAAGGGAAATGACTAGGACTTGGGCAGAGGAGTGCTGAGAACTATGTGCACGGGAGAATCCAACTGGAGTGTGCTGCACATCTATGTTAATTGAGCTTTGAGAGAACGTTCCAGAATCATAATGTAACCATTCCAGAGCTTTGCAACTAACACTAAAAAACAAAGAAAAGAAAAGAAAAGAAAAGAAAAGAAAACAAAACAAAACCAAAAAAAATCCCCAAACAAAAAAGCTTCACAATAGATAGTTTTGCAGAGTGTATGACATTTATGGTCGGTAAAGAGGGTAAAAATATGAATGAAATCAATTTTTTTTCACTGAGCACGGAAAGTCTGATGACTGACGCTGTACCATGGTTTCCAGATGACACAAAATCCAAGAAACCAAGTATTCCTGGACCTGTGTTAAAGCTGTGCACACAGCCTCCCCTGCCTCCTGAAAATGGGACCGGACAGAGAAGAAGGGATGGGAAGAGCTCATCTAACAGTCATTAGCAAACTGAAAGCAAAAAATATGTTAGCATTTGGCTTTCTTTTAGCAGAGTTCCAGAAGCCTAAAAGGACTGTGAGTGACTGAGGTAAACAAGACCAGCTCCAGGCTAACAGAACCCTCTCATCACTCGCCAGCAATCCTGAGAGTGCCCAATTCTATGCAGATGCCATTAGTCACCCTGTGGCCCAGGCCTTTTCAAATTCTCAGCATTGGTGGGGGTCTCAATGCACCCATCTGCCAATGCATTCCTGTTAAAGGTTCTGGGTTAAATCAAGTCACAAAAGCCTGCAGGAGGCAAACCTTCTTATTTGGGTGTCTACATATCGCATTACTTATGGTACCTTTTATGTTCTTCAATATGATTTTCTTCATGAAAAGTGGCTGTCTTTGAGTAGGTTACAGGAGTTTCAAGATCTTTGGCTAGGGCTACCTCACATCTGCTTGGTGCCCCCTAGGGGTGGGTGGGTGCTATGTACACATAAGGGAACTACAGGGCCCTCCTCTTAGCCCATTAGTTAATGGAACTACAAGGTGATTGGTAGAATATTGCTAATTAGTCCACAGCATTTGGAGAACAGCCCAATTTCACCTCTGGAAGAGAAGCGGATCCTGGGAAGAATACATTTAAGGAAAAAGTCTTGTTTCACTTTAAGAACTTTTATGATCGTCCCTGACAGGGACAGCATACTTGAAGGCAACTGCAGCAGTTAAGAACCCTCTGCATTTCCTTCTTGCTACACAAGAAACATGTGTTCACTTTCCCCTCAGGCTGATTCTGGTCTTGTTTGATGTTTTTCTCATTTGGGTGTTAGAAACATTGTAGGGCTATGATGACTTATTGACCAAGCAGAAATAAGCCAAAGACAAGAAAAGTGAAAGGCAGGTAGGAGTCTTAATACTTCAAATAGTACATAAAGTTCCAAAACTTCACTTATTTCCAGAGGCCTCTCTGGGTATAATGACATCATCTCCCATACTGATAAATGGCCCTCATCCATACCTTTGGGGGTAATTCTGTACAATATTTTCCTACTTCAAATTAAGGAAACACTCAAATATCCAAGCAACTTTGACTTTAATTTACCCCAAACGATTAGTAATATAAACTGATGAATGGGTTGGAGGCCACCAAGGGTGCCCATTCATTCATTCAGAAGAGTTTGTCAGCAAAGACACAGGTGAACTTCAATGTCCTTTAAAACAACAAAGCCTCATTTTTCCTTAGCCCAAATAACAATGAGATTTAAATGCAAGGTAGAAGATTCAGACCTTTCTATCTACAACGAAGGAAAGGCATTAAGTTGCCCAAACTCAAATTCTACCAAGTATAGGCATATGTCACATCATAACAGGGACACGTTTTTGTCACTCTGTGAACACCAATGAGTGCACTTAGACACAAGCAGACAGCACTGCCTCTGTACCTAGGCTATGTTATCACCTTCTGGGACCATGGTAGCACATAGTGCTGTTGCCAAGTATATGACTCATAAGAATTTAACAGTTTTGAGACTCACCTACCATATGGACTAAAGATGTGATCTGTTCTTTCTTGGTCCCTGGTTAGATGCCAATGGCACCATCTAATGATAATTTGGGATATGCCCTGTCTGGCAGTTCAGCAGACCTTAGCGCCATGGAGTTAAATGGCAATCTCTTGCACTTTTACAATAAACACTTGAATGACCCACAATACTGATCCTTGCAGTTGCTCCTCTGCTCTCAACATCCAAAGGACTGAATCTGTGACAGTGAGCTGGGTGTGTCTTATGTGTGGCAGCAGATGCTCTAGGACCTGGGTTCTATCTCAGGGAGCTCTGTGATGGAGAGGCCAAAAGGGTTTTGCTACTCTCAGCTGAATCAAAACTAAGAAGAAGGAAAGTTTGTATAGTACATGGTTGAATGTATTGGGTTTTTTTTTTTTTAAGGACAGGAATATGGGTGATAAGGATGATGAGGATGAAGAATCAGTAATAATTTAGTTTTACCAGTTTTTGGAGAAACACACATATGCACACATAAATCAGACATGGCTATACCAATTATTGACTCAAGGCCTTCTACTTGATTTCCTACTTTCCCCCCCACTAAACCTAGGTAAGCTATGAAAGTTACTTTTTCTAGAGTCCTTTCTACACACACTTTGGTACCCTGGGAAATTTGAATGCAACCAGGAAGAAGGAGACATTACCACAAGCTAAGCTAATTAACAAGAACACCACTCAGAACTAACCTAAAGCTGGATTTACAAGTCAGACTTCTGAGAGCTATGGGTAAGATTCCTCAGACAGTGTCTGTTCTTAGTCTTATCTGTTCATTTTGAGAGAACATTAGACAGAGTTATTAATATTCTATTCCAAAAAAGCCTACAAACTCCATTTCAATTAGCCAAACAGAATAATTTTCTCTAGAAGGTAAAATGAAACAAAAATCAACAGACACATTGGAGACCGAGCCAAGCTACTGGCGTCAGTCAGAAAGTGTGCCCCTAGTTTTCCACAGTAACTTCTGTAGAAAAGATGGTTTAGATCTGCCTTTGATATAGACAGAATCAACTTACTTCATTTTCTCTACCTCTTCTGAATTTACAGATTGATCTTAAAGTTCTTCTGTGCTAAAGAGTGTCACATGGTTCCAATACAAATACACAGTGGTTGTCAAAACCATCTCACCCCTGGGAGGAGGTGCCCAGACATTAACACGAGATGGGTAGGCTTCTTAGCTTAGCTGATGACAAACTTTCACTGTCTTGACACTGCTATTGTTTTACATGCATTTGAGCAAATTCTCTAATTACTAACAATACCTCTAGTGTCTTATTACTGTTCTCACAAACTCAAACACTTTAAAGTTTCTACTCCTAGACATACAATGGTTTTGGTTAATAAGTCAGCAAGGCTCAAAACACAGTCAGTTGGCCTGTCTTCTATGGTAACAAGTAGACATGTTTCCAAGCTTTTAAAATTACTGTCTGGACCATACCAGAAAATACTGTTTTGTAATTAGGTGGAGGGAAGATTTAATATTGCAGCGAGAGTTCTTTGGGAGTCTTCTCTTAACACTTAACTCATAGGCTTCAAAGTATGGGTATGCTGAGTTAGTTTAAAAGAACAAAATGGAGTGTGGGTGGCTCTGAGCAGGACTGTCACACACTGTAACGTTTTGCTACTGGCTACTCATGCCCTGATTGGTTTGGAGTCCTGTTTTAGGTGATGTTTGACTCATAAGTACTTGTAATCTCATTTAGTTCCCTTTTTATTGAAGGTAAGGTGGGATCAAATCCTTGGCTCATCTGTGTGGTTTCCGTAGCTGCAGAAAAGTGACACTGGCTGCCGGGGTGTGTGTGTGTGGAGGGGCTCAGGTTTTATTCTTTGGTAATTTTCCCCACAGCTTTCCCTGTCATTCTCCAGTAGATTTTTTACTGTTTTTCTGGAAATAGCTCCACTTAAAAAGAAATTCATAGGAGCCCCCACGAGTCGTCAGAGCAATAAATAGAACAGACTTGTTATGTGGGGTGGATGCTTCTACAAACAAGAAAGTCATTATGGGATGCATTTGAGGAAGAAGGGTTAATAGTCTTTCTCCCATTTGATTTATTTTGCTCAGCAAAATACCAAGTCTAATACTAGACAGGGCTTTCTCTTGAAAAGCTGGCTTCAATAAAGTGCTTTTCAGTGAAAGAAGTCTTTGCCAAGTTCCACAAGACTTTCTCTTTTTCTGCCTCAGAATATTCTTGGCTTTCTCTTTTTTATTCGTCAGGACAGAAGAATGGGCTAATACAGTAGAAGTCATGGCAAGACCTGGTTGAAGTCAGTGGCTATCTTCGGAGATTCCCAGAACACAGTATGTGGGTCCCTTTGCATCTGGGAACTTGAGCAAGTGACATCGTTTCATAATCAGAACACTGACTTCACTGGGGGCAAAAAAACTTTGTTACCAACATGGTCAGCTCTGGACTACCTACCACAGAAAAGAAATCTCATGTTTGTGTACAAGAGACAAACTATTCCAAGGAAGTTTCCTATAAAATTCAAAGGTCCCTCCATAGCCATCTTCCATCTGAACTGCCAATTGATCACAAAGAGTGGCAACTAAAACACCTGGTTCATCCTGTATAGACTCACGTGGGACAATGGTCAACTGTATGAACAATTATAAAATGGGTGCAGAACAGAAAGAAAGCCAACCTACTGGGAACTGTGTGAGGATCTTGCATGGGATTTTACTTGCTCTAAGGGATAAAGTAAGTTGATGCTCACGGCACACTGGACTACAGCGTGGTAAAGGGGTACACACAGATGGGGCATCTTTACTGTCAATCATGAGCCCAGAGAATAAAAGGAGTGAAGGAATCTTCGTTTGTCGACAGATTTACAAACAAATAAAAAAATAAATAATATCCTAAGACAAATGCAAATACCGTTCCCTTGTGTCAGTTACATACAGCATGCCTACACAGAAAGAATGGATTTCTTCATTCACAGACAGGACACATGGCAGTACACTATTCAGAATGCTCCGAGAATCCTAATTTTTGTCTCTGGTGATGAAATATCATGAAAGGAACTGCATTTGCAACTTATTAAATACTTCCAGGAACAAACAGCTCCCTTTGTTCAGAACTTATAGTTTTGGGTAATTAATCATCCATTGGACAAGGACCAGTGAGGAGGTACCCATTGGTACCGCTGGTTCCATTGGTAGTTGTCGAAGAGTGTGGTTTCTTCCCGGGAGGCTCTGAGTCCTCATCATCTGAGCTAGATTCAATGTCACTCCGGTCATCCTTGGACACCTGCAGAATACAAGAATGGGAGTGTGACCAGCTTCCTAGGACCAGCAGGGTTGGGCATGCCCAGTAGCACATACAACCTCACATGAAGGGGAATTTTATTCACATGTTACAGAAAACAAACTGGATAAGAACAATGTTATGGTAGCAAGGTCCCTTCACTGGAAGAACATAATGTATATGACAAAGTAGGTTTTGAAGAATGTAACTGAGTTTAGGCATCACAGAACCTGAAGGGTATGCTCCATCAGGAGTGTCTAGACCATGAATCCTACCCTGACCCATAGTGATGGTGGCATCTATACCATGAGGATAGCCCTTTAGGAGTTGAACACAACAAGACAATTTATTCACTAATGGCCACATTCTTATTGACAATTATTTAAGGTTAACTCTCAATTACCATACTAATAGAGATATACACATGGCTCAAGCCATTAAAGCAAATCATTGCTCTTTGGGATTATAATTCATTGTTCTATATTTAACTCACTTTTTTTTTTTGCTAAAATTAGAATGAAATTTTGTTTTAGATATAATATAACAAATGGCACCAGGAGATATTCTAACGGTCCTCTAGATGAGATAGCTTTCAACATTTGCCAGGAAGAAATCTATTAGCCAGATCGTCAAAAATTCCTTATTATGTGCCAATTTCTCCAATCTTTCACTCAGTTTCATTAAGTAATTAAGGAAAATAAGACACTGGGATATACATCTGCATGTTAACATGAAGTGTGGAAAAAAAATTCTACAGTATGACAAGTAAATACTTTATTGATTTTAAAACTGAAATAATTGAATCCTTTTCTATGTAACCCTAAATTATAGCCAGCATTTTAACCTAGAGGGCCTTAAGATCTTCAAGTAAGTGCACTGGTTACTTAATTAGTCAGTTTTTATTTTGATACCAGGTCTCACTGTGTAGCCCAGACTTGCAGAGATCCCGCTTTAGCCCCCTGAGTCCTGGGATTACAGGTATGCACCAAGACACTCAGCTTCATCTGACTAATTATTAAGTTGGATGGCTGAAGGATCCTGTTGACCTGGCTTTATGAAGTCTGGTCTTTAGTGATTCTCTAGGGGCTGGGCTGGGAGGCTGTCTCAGTTTCCCAATGGTATTTCTGAGTTACTGAGGGCTTCTCAAATCAGATCCTCTCTGTGTGACTAACACATCAACTCGAGAGCTGTGGAATCTACTACTGTGAAGCCATTAGGCAGCCAGGACATAGTCATTTGTAGGTGTGTAGAGATGGGGGACAGTAAAAGCTGAAAACTACTGTTCCAATCTAACCAGCAATGGGCTAAAAACCACACATAGCTGAGCCTCACCCAACGCCCTCTGAGGTGAGAATGAGCTCATATTGACAAAAACCACTCAAAAACCAAACCAAACCAACAACACACTTAGATACCGAGGCAACAAATCACTGGGGGATAAGAGTATTTCAACTTAAAAGGCATGAGTATTTATGTATTTATGTGAAGTTCCGTTATATCTTTAAGTCTATTAGTTTCAAATTAACGTGCTAGTGTAGGACTGCAAATGCAGAGAGTATTAATTTGCATGCCTAGTAAGTTTATTCTAAATTACATTAGAAAAATCCCATCATTATGATACTGTCAAAGAAAAGGGGGGGGGGATTTAGAATGTCACAGAATAACCCACAGGAAGAGCCCATGGACAAGAGTAACCTTACTGTGTTAGGTTCGAGCATCAGTGGCAGGGGAGAAGCCCTGAAGTCAAGGCTGGGGAATGTAATTAGTGATCATTCCTTCATAAAGATGACAGAATAACAGTTAGAGGTAAAATGACAGGTCTGGTGGAAATGAGAATGCCATAAATACAAAAATAATTTAATCTATTGCACCCTCCATCCTTAGTTACTGTTATACTCCCAGGACTATGCATGCTGATTTAATCTGTGTCTGAATGAGAAGAAACTTTTCAAAAGAAACATGAGTTCAGGTTGGGCATGGTGGTGCATGCCTTTCATCTGAGCATGCAGGAAGCAGACATATGGATCTCTGGGAATTTAGGAGGCTGTCCTGGTCTACAAACTCAGTTCCAGGATAGCCATGTGTATACAGAGAGACCCTGTCTCGAAAAACTTAAAAAAAAAAAAAAAAAGGAACGTGTTTATTTTGAAGAATAAGAAGTCACAGGAAAAATGAACTTTATCTCCTAAGAAATTAATTTGTCAAATTTGTCAAAATACTTAGGATTTATATAGGTGGTGATGCCGAGGGCTGGCTTTATAGATCATGCCAAGTTGCTCAGATGTCTCCTGTGGAAGGAGCCGATTTTGTGGACCTCGCTGAGGACAGGGGTCAAGTGCTAACTCTGTTTTCTGAAGATCAGGACATCTGTAGCCCAGGACTCCTTTCTGCACTGCATGGATCAACTAGTTTAGTTTCTCTCACTTCACACTGAAGTGTTTCCATCATAGCCAACATGTTAGGTACCAACAGAGTAAAGCAAGTCCCCTCCTGCTGGATCAGCAAGGTTTATATGCTCACACAAAAGGGCAGTGATGAAACTCTCCCTGATATCTTTCATAGATCATAGAATCCACAACTGCCACAAAGCCCCCAGTAGTGTCAATAGGTTAGATGGAAAAAAATGCCTGGAACAAAGCACCTGAGCAACCCTCCAGCAGGCAAGCGTCACCCCAGAAGGAAGAGAAAGGATGAGAAACTTACATGTAATGGGTTCCACTTCCCAGCCTTCCAGGATGGCAGGAGGGAGAGAGCAAACAATGGAGTAAGAAAACAGTGTGGAGAATGATCTGGAAATGTCACCGCCCGAGACAAAGGGACTGAGGCTCTGGGAGATTTATTTAAGTCAGCCTTCTGATTCCATTTTAAAACAGAGAATTAAGTTTTGTTGGAAAAGTCACAGATGTATTTATTCCTTCCTTTGAGAGAAAGAACTACTCCAATGTGCACATGGCACCTAGCAATCCTTTTAGTGAAAGGAAATACATTATTAAATTAAATTTCTGCTCAGTATAATCAGAAAAGCTTAAAGAGACAGAGAGAAAAAAAAATCCACAATAAATAATATGTCATCATTAAATGTAAAACTATAAATATAGGTTATTGGGCACCATCATCAACAAAGCCAACAGAGAAACTATTTTTAAAAAGAACAAATGGGAAGAAAATAATTCAGTTTGTGTTTTAAGGTGGTTTGGGAAGAAATAGCACCAATTTTGATGAAATCAGAAACAAGTGACTTCAGAGGAGCCAGAAATACTCTGACATTTCTGGGACGTATTGGAGAGAGTGAGTTTTAGCTTACCTTGCCTTTTGAAACAGTTTTGCAAGCTATTTTTACAACCAGGTAAGACCAGAAGCAGTTCAACCCTTGTAGTAACAAGAGCAGCAGGTTAAAAACCCACCAGGAAGGATAGGGTCCGACGATCTCCCAACTTTCAAATAATGTGCTATTCAACACCCTGAGGAGGAGAAGAAAACCATTACTGAACACAGCATTTCATTTTGTTCTCAAAGAGGTCCTACTGATTTTGAGGGATCACAAGGTCAACAGTCTCCCCCAACTGCCTCCTCCCTTCCTGGGGGCACAGCCTGAAAGTTAAGCAGTTCCTGAGGAGTCATCTGTTGCTATTGTGCCCTGACTGCTCCATATTGGGTGGTGTATTTTTAACCCATTTACTGTTTTAAAAACTGTCACTTTTCAAGTGTGCACTTCAGTGGCATTGTGTAAATCCACATTATTGTGTAGCAATCACCACCACCCACCTTCGGCTCTCTTGCAAAACTCAGACTGTGGACCTATTAAACTGTAGCTCCTTACCCTCTCTGTCTGAAGCAATTTCTATTCTATTTTACAGAGGCCTCTGTAAGCTGAGCTTCTAGGGTCTGTTTGTGGAATCAAAAAATAGTGGTTATTGGCTCCTCCCAAGCACAGAATCCTTAAGGTTTATCCATTTTGCATCAAATATGAGGATTTCTTTCCTCAAGCATTTGTACACACCACACTTTGTTTACACATCTGTCCACCAGCAGACACTGGCTTGTTTCCATCCTTTGCCTATGGTAAATATTGCTTCTAGAGTTTGGGCCCACAAACATCTGTTCTAGCATACATCTTTTCACTTTCCACCAAAAGTGAAATCCCTGAATCTGTCCAATGTCCCCTTCACTGTCACCATTCATGGCTTTCTCTATGAATTCCATTCATCTTTTGGATTTGATTCTCTTAACAACTCATTAAGAAGGTCTGCATTGTCTTTCAAGTTGATTTTGGCTTTCTGTAGTGAGAAGACCAAAAACTCAATATTATACTGCAAAGAAAATAAAGTGGATCATTAAAAACATTAGTTCAGTGAAGACCACATGCCTCGCACAGCAGAGATTAGAAAATGCAAGAGAGCCAGGCTTTATCTACATGGGGTTACATTGGAGGGCTCTAAATTTCTAATTGTTCCCCTGGAAAAGAACTGACAATTGAAAGACATCCTTTGAAAGTGATGCCTTGATATAGGTATTTGAAGATTTGTTTCTAACAAAAATTATTAGGGTATAATGAAGGTATTTAGTTTTAAAAGTATGTTGGGATACGTACTTGAGTTAGGAAAACAAACCAACCAAGCAATTGGCTCTATAACTTGTCATCAGAAGCAGCAGGTGGTCATGACAGACAGATGCCATGAAGCATGGTTCTTCTGTCAGCCTGTGATACTTGCAAGTCCTTGCAGATTGACTTGTCATCTGGACCCGTCACTGTCACAGAGTCACATGACACTCTTCTACCCACATGATTTGTGGACCACCCTTCCTTCTCTCAGTTGCCAGAGGGCTGCGTTTCTATCACCTACAAGGGCAGCAGCATTTTGCTCGGGACCAATCAGACTATACAGGTACACCTGGCATGCACCAAGTGGCTAAGAGGTTGGACTGTGCCTGACGTTAAGGCAGGGTCCACTTACACAAGGCCAGAAGGAAAATACAGAAAGAACTTAAATGGTATGATGGGTGCCTTCAGAGAGGTTTAAAAAAAAAAAAAAAGCACTTCATGAATTCACAAAAGGAAACTTACTGTCACAGCGGCAAGAGGTCAAGGGGAAAAGAATGCACAATAACCCTAAGCGTGTTTCCATTCGCAATTTCTACAACCCATTACAGACTGCATCGAGTCTACGGTTTCATCTTTAATCTTGTCGTACTAATTATCTCCACAGAACAATTCAGAATAAACATACATGCAAAAATAATCAGAGCAGTAGCATGAGATTGAATTTAGAAACTCAGTCAAAGTAGTATTGTACTTTATACATATTGATACATTAATATTGGGATGAACATAAGGAAATCTATTAATATGTTATATTAATAGGCCAAATTGGTACAAACCTAATTATTTCAATGTCATCAAAGACATTTGATAATGTCCAGTTCTCCATTGTTGAGGGTGTTTTGTTTGTTTATTTATTACTTTTTAATTTATTATTACTTTTTTTTTTTGTTTTTGAGACAGGATTTCCCCATATAAGCCCAGGCTGTCCTGGATTTGCTTTGTGGACCAGGCTGGCCTCGAACTCACAGAGATCTGCCTGCTTCTGCCTCCTGAGTGTTGGGATTAAATGCGTATGTTCCATACCTGGTCATTGTTGAGTTTTGAAAATGGACTTCTTATAATTTTAATAAACATTTGAGCATTTTAACAAACAAGAGTGACTTCCTTTAAAAACAGAAACACCGTGGAAGTCAGCCTTAGCATTATTATTAGAGGTTTCCATTATTCAACATGGCAAGAAATAAAAAGATTTTTATTTCAAATAGTTTATGAAACCAATCTATAAGTATTTTAAAAGTAGCAAACCATGAAAAAACATTGATATAGAATAGCTAACAAATTAATTTTCATCTCTATTCCAGAAATTATGACGTGAATCAAAGTATCAAATACATTCTTATTTCTATCCTACATTTTGTATTTAGACCTCTCTTGCACACTTTGGGTCAGCAACTATGGCTAATTTATGTCTCTGGCCGTATTTCTACTGATGGAAGAAAAAGTCATGGGGAGAAGGGGGGGAGGGAGAGGGAGAGAGAGAAAGCCAGAGAAAGTAAGAGTGTGCTTTAAAGCTGTTAAAAAAAGTCAAAGTGGGTTTTCTTTGGTAGCTCAGGGAATTATACATACATACATACATATATATATATTTACATTCTTCTACTTTCCAAGCTCATGACAAAAACTTTTAAAAATACAAGTTATTTCTGAGAAAGAGTTTATTGGGATGATGTCGACACTGCTGCCTTGTTTGTGCTAAGTGGCTCTCATCTCTTGAAATGTCACTTTGCAGATCAGGGACCATTAGGTCTAAACAGTTAAGCACCAAGGCTGTCAGGGAGGGATCTATGCACCTTACATTTTCTATTTCCAGCTGCATTCAGAACTCCTGGAATTAACATGTTCTCCAGATGTTTGCTGAATGTCTGTTTATTTAACAACCAACTAAATAAGCAAGCACGAGCAATGTCTGGGATAATTGCAATACTTTGACTATAGCTCTGTTTCTTGACACTATACAGACGCATCAACTCCATGGTTCTGCACAGCATGAAGTAGCACTCTCAGCTGCAGACTGGGAGCCTGTCTCACCATTAGCATCTCAGAACTGGTGCTGCACATGGCTTAATTAGAGCAGCGTGTCAGAGCACTGGCTGGTGACATGACACTCACATTAGTTTCAGAAATTAATGCATCAGCTTTACTGTGACTGATGTCTCAGAGGTGCCACTCAAAAATAATGCAACTTCTCTGAAAACTGACTTGGATGCTCCCAGAGCCCCTTGGGAAAATACAATAATTTGTATCTATCTATGTATCTATTTATGAAAATTCTATCTATCTATCTATCTATCTATCTATCTATCTATCTATCTATCTATAGCTATAAAAATACTATCATCTAGGAAAATACTGTCTGTCTGTCTGTCTATCTATCTATCTATCTATCTATCTATCTATCTATCTATCTATCTATTTATTTATCTATCTACCTAGTGCCACAGGAGATTGGTAAGGAAAGCCACCAAAGAACAGCTTCCATTTTCAACACCTGGATTCTGAAAAACAGCAAATCTAGACTGTTATGAGCAAACTTCCCTTTTTTGGACAAACTATTAAAGGATGATGTCAGGATTTTACTCTTTCTGAAAGGTTAGGCCTAGAAATATATACTGTGAAGATGTCACTAAAACCCCCTGGTGACAGATTCCAGGAGAACAGTTGCCTCCCAGGGAGGATTGTTCAGGGCAGGGAAAGTGGGAGGCAGATGGGAAACTGGAAACCTTCATGTCCTCACCTGGGTAGTGATTGCATGGGATCTAAATACATAAAATTGAGAAATGTGTCCATGGGAGGGGGGCCTGTATCCTGAAGGTCTGTGCACGACACAATAAATGTGAATCCTGCATCTATAAAATGCAACAGGAGAAAGTTCTCTGTGTCATACAAAATGAACATATGAACACTATCAACTTGCATCAACAAGTTTTGGTTTTTGTAATTACTGTGGCGGTAGTGGGAGTTTTCCCCACATAGTCTCTGTTTAATGTACTGAGTCTGGGAAAATGGTATTTTTCCTTCTCCAGTAAAAGCAAACCTCTATTGGTGAGAGTACTGGGAGATAAGGCAGAGGCAAAGACCTTTTAATTTTTTTTTTTTCATTAAGGCTAGGCTCACTTAACCACTAGGTGGCGCACCAGGAGCACACAGAGCATGCTCACATGGGATTATTCGGCCAAATCAAACACAGACAACACTTGATCTCTAGGTGATACCCTTCCTACTAAAAGTTCCACCAGTCACTGGGAGATGAGGGGGTTCTTGTGTGAGCTCCGTTCTTACTGCACGGATTGCCTGGACACAGATGCTTGGAAGAGCCCAACGAATTCCCTAGAGATAAGCAGGTGCACTAATGACCACTTAGAACTTGACTGTGGTATGTTATTTTAATAGATCTTAATGAATTGTAAGAATATAATCCACATTGCCTTATAGTGAGTGACTTCTGCCCAATCTTACCTTTTATGGACACTTTCACCTTAAATCTGACTTTGATTAAAACAAAGAATTAGAATGTGGTGGCAGAATGCATGTATTTCTGTAGAAGAGTTTATAACGTTTTTGTTGTTGAGAGAAGCAGCTACAGAGCAATCTTATTTTAATAAAGCAAGGCTGTTTACATTTGTGTCTAGAATACCAATTCAGCTTAAATCACTCCCCTTTCTCTCTTCAACTCAGGATTCTGGAGGAGTTAGAGAAATTGCCACTGACATCTCATCTCGAAGAACCACCTCCAACAGATGAATGAAATAGTTATAATATAATGAAATACATATGTATATCTGGTATATATTTCATTCATGTTGTAACTTCAAAGTATGAATTTATGTTTTTTTATCTTTATTGCATATACTTATATAGACATTCATATATTCAGTACCAGCCATCATTTTTTTTTTTTTTTAGGTATTTTATTTACACTTCAGATGCCATCCCCTTTCCCCATTCCCCCCTCCCTTAGAAAACCCCTATCCCATGCCCCCTTTTCCTTTTTGCATTTTTACATTTTTTTAAAATAATGTTAATCATAAGCTTTATAAGTTTGGAATTGTTCAATCAGAGGTGTAACCCACTGACCAACCTAGATATAACAACTATCTTTGACTGGTGGAGATACATGAATATCTGCCTCCCTGTCTCCCCCCTCTTTCTCTCTTTCATCACCTAGCTTCTCCTCTCCCTCTTCTTCTCCTCTTCTTACTCTTTTTCTTCCTCTCAGTACTCCTCCTACCTTAGCTCCTCCTATATGTCAACCTTCCTGTTAAAATGAAACTTTTCTCTCAAAATACAATTAGAGCATAATTATGCCAATTTGTACCAGTGAGGTACAAGATAGTCCTAATACCCAGTCCATCCTTTTGTTGACTAACCAGCACCTCTGTCATCTATCCTAACTAAAACATTTAGTTCTGAACCTGGCTTTAGGATAAATGTCAGCTGACGACCATCCACTCAAATCTTTTCTCTTAAGGTAAATAGCTATAAGTTTTCAATCCCGTCAGAAATCCAGAATGACTGAGTTAACTATAATTGTGGGAAGCACAAAGCATAGCTTCTAAAACTCAGCCAATTTATAGAGACCTCTGAACACCTGGACATTCGCTCTACTTCAAAACGTTGGAGCATCTGTTCTTCAGCCTTCTGGCCCAGGATCATCTGACAGACCTAGTGATGCAGAATTATTAAGGGCTGATTACTCTGTCTAGGCAGATATAATCAGTCGACTATTCTGCAAGTGTGTCCTTTTCTGGACAGTAATTTGTCTGTAGATAAAAACAGGCAATTCTTGTCTAGTCAGCCATCATGTTTTTTAAGTACTCCTGTGATGTAAATGACAGAAGATAGCCCAGGAGGTCTTACTGTACAAATGGGTTACAGGTAGATTTGTTTTTTAGTGCTGGTTGAACCAGGACTTCCTACATGCCAAGAAGGGACTCTATTGCTGGTTATGTCCCAGTGCTGGTTGGTGTTTTACCAAAAAGGATGAAACTATGGTTCCTAGCTGTGGACAGCATCCTCTGCAACATTGCTTCCCTATTCCCACCAAGGAGTTCTATGTGGGTTTTGTGTTTCTGGAATAATCTCCCCTGAGAACCACAGAATAATTAGGCCCACAATGAACATCCAAAGAGTGTCGAGATTTCTTCACCAGAGGCATAGTCAGGGCATGGTCCCAAAGAGTGCCACATGCTAGAAAAGACACTTTGAAAGGGGAAATGTCCCTGCAGTCAACATTAAGTTTCTTTACTTCAGCCTGGTTTTGACATCAGGTGTCCAGACAGAACTCAGTGTATAGTATGTTCTCTGGCATAAATGTGTGTGAGATTTCTAAATAAAAACATAATTAACCAAAACTTTACCAATTACCTAACTAGCATGTTATGCTGGTTACAGTGGATGCCAACAAACAGGCGTTTAAAATTATATTGAACTTCAAATAGTGAATTATAAATTATAAAATTATATTGAACTTCAAATAGTGAATTATATGTAATTCACTATTTGAAGACTGGCTGACTGTCTCTTTCTCTCTTGTTCCCTCTTTCCCACCCATAGTAACTCCAGGCCTAAACTATATCTTAATTGGATTGGGCATTCAATATTTCAACAGTACTGAAAGGTATGTGTGTTGTTTCTTTCTTTCAACAGGGCAGCCCACTCACACTTGGGCGTCTCCATTGCTGGTGTAGTTAGCAAGTGCTGTCCTGGGAGGGTAGCTTGGGCGTCCGATGCCTGATCACATTTGAATAACTGTCCCCCTTGCCTGTCGGTCTGTGGCAAACATGGATGTGATTTCTTTATCCATGGCAGGAATCTGAACTTGAACCTTGGCCTTTGGAAACAGACGTACTGCCTCTATCCTGACATCGGATGAGACAGTCAGTCAAATAAACTTTGCTTTTGTCATTCCCTGGCTGGACTGAAGAAACCAGTCTTGTATCACAGCTTAGGAAGTCTAACTGGTGACTTCCTGGCTGGAGCAGAGGTTTTTCTCAACCCACTTTCCTCCCTGTGTTCCTCATCTCCATGCCCGAGTCCTCTTAGCCATGCTGGGTGTTTCAGCATGATCGAGTTGGGCCTGCTTTCACCCTGTGTGGTCTGCTGTTCCTTCTCTGTTGGGAAAGGTGACTTTTGCCATGTTCCTTATTAACAGTCCTTTACTGAGCAATTACTATTGCTAAAAGTGTCAAATATGTTACATACATCATCCAGTCTTGCTAGGTGTACGAGTCAATAATCATTGAAACGCTGTGTCTGAAACCAGGTTCCTGCATTGCACATCCAGTCATTTATTGAATTCTCACAAAAGGTTTTAGGGTAAATACTCATTTTCCTCCCACAGTGGGCATTCTTATCTCTATTTTTCAGACAGGACACTGAAGCACAGAGAATGTAAATAACATGGCCAAGGTTGGGGTTGGGAGGTGGAGCGAGCTGAGATCTGGGTGGCCTCGGGTACTGTGCTAGGCCCCCACCCCAGGCACCTCCTGCTCAGCTCATGCTCCCCAGTTCTCCTAGCTGTGTGCTAGCCCCTTACCAATTGTTTATGCTCAGAGCCAAGCCATCGCCATCCTACAGCAGAGGCAGTGGCCCATGGGTTGTTACTTGGCACGTGGGCAGAACCTCTCCTCTGCCTGTTACTGCTTTCTCTGGCTTCCAGAGAGACAGGCCTTAGTCTCATCCTCTGGTTTCTAATAGTCATATTCCAGTTTGTTCCTAAATGACCAAAGTGGGTTTAATTTAATTGATTCCACCACCCTGGCCCATTCCTTTAACCTTTAAATCTCAAAATAATTATCTCTCCTACTGACAATCAAGTAATATCTTTCACTACCACCTTGACATGGATATGAAATATTGACGATGTAAAAAAAATCAAAGACTTCTTTCTAAATTCAGCTCATAAAACAGGCATGTGAGCCCTCTGCTGCTTACTTTGATTTTCTCTTTGGAAGGGTCGAGGCCCATGTGTATCTCCGATATTGTTAACTTCAAGAAAAAAAGCACATAAGGTCTACTCTTGTAGAGATGTGGAAAGCTAAGAGCAGAGACTGCAGGGACTCACGCCTTCACTCTTCTTTCTTAGACAGGGTCTTGGCAATATAATTTACATGGGTCTTAAACTTATGATGTGAGTGTTGCATGTATCATGTTGGCCCCAGCATGGGGCCTCATGGAGAGCTGGATGTGAGAGGTCCTGGCCCTTTCAAGGAGGGAAATGCTGCTTTCTTTTCTTTTTTCTTTTTTCTCTTTTTCCCCAGACAGGGTTTCTCTGTGTTGTCCTGGCTGTTCTGGAACTCACTCTATAGACCAGGCTGGCTCGAACTCAGAAATCCGCCTGTCTCTGCCTCCCAAGTGCCGGGATTAAAGGCATGTGCCACCAGGCTCGGCGGGAAATGCTTTCTTAATGCAGTGTGTTAACTACACGTTGGCCACCCATTTTGAATTTCTGAAATCCAATTTCAGAAATCAATTTTCTTTTTGGACCCTAACATCATACAAAAAGTTTCAGGTTTTAGAGCATTCTGAACTTTTAGATTAGAGAGGCTCAGCCATAAAATTTATGAACCATCAAGTCACTAACAGTTTGGATAAGGGCTACTCAATCATTAGTAGGTTGATGAGAAATCACTAAATATTCCAAACTCTGGACACATGTCACTCATGTATTACGTAAGTAATGTAGCATATATATCCTCTAGTGCACACATGGTATCAGACCTGTAAGAGATCCAAGCTCACTCAACCAGCATGCTGGCAGGTCAAGATGGCGCACTGTTCTTAGCTCCTTCTTGCCTCATATCATGTCTCTGTGGTTCCGAGACTCTGACCCTTGATCCTTCCAGTTTCTTGGCTCTGTGTTTCACATGGTCTTTCTGGTGTTTCACTTGGCAGCACCCACACAAAAACTCTGACCTGTCTTATGATCCTCTGCTCTAGTGTGCCCATTGTCACATTGGCTGGCTTCCCAGAACACACCACCCAGGAGAGGTAGCATTGGGCAAACATCTGCAGGTCGTGTGGCCAGGAAAGAGCCAACTGCCTTTAATCTGGGCTACAAGAACACTTATAGGCAGTGTTCTCTCTCTCTCTCTCTCTCTCTCTCTCTCTCTCTCTCTCTCTGATTTTATGTAAGATTTCAAGGACATAACTTTATATTTTATCTTAGAGAAATATCTCTGAAAATCTTGGAAGTGCTGCCACCAAGATCAACTGTATCACAGGACTGTCATCTTGAGAGCTGTTCTATACCTTACAGTCTTTACTGCTTTTTCCTTGGCAAGAGAAATACAGTAATTATATAATACACACACACACACACACACACACACACACACACACACACACACACACACACACACACACACACAAAGAGTTAACCCTTCAGAGTAAGTCAGAAATCAAGCAGGAAAATATAACTAAACCCTAAACTCTAGAAGTATAAATACAGAGATTTTGATATGAAAAAAAAAAAAATGCCCTTATAGGGTTTAAGACTTTGAAAGAAAAACAACACAGGAAAAACTGCACTGAAGAGTAACAAAGACAGCATTCTGGAAAAAATAACTCAAGTAGTGCTAACTATTGGAATAATTGCTGCAGAGTGTAATGGGCGTGTTTTGAGTGTGGGCAGATGTGGGCTTACTCAGAAAGGAGCTGACAGTTTGCACATTACGTTTCAAGTAGAAGTCAAAACACTGTGTTCCAGGCTCAGATCTTGTGCTTGCCAGTTGGGTGCCTTACTATTCTTTTATAAACTTCAGTTTTCATGTCTGCAAAGCAAAGGCCTAAGATAATGTGATTACTAAAAGCTTCTTAAGCAAAGACATAAAAAGCTTCGTGGCATCTCCTCCCAGGTTTACCTAAAATTTCCCATGGTCTGATTGTTTCCCCCAAGCAAAACTTCCCCAGTGGACAGATTCATTTTTCTTAGGTGACTCGTGAAACTTTGAGCTCAGCCTAAGGAAGCCAAGAAGAAAGCAAAGGCTTTGTTCTGTAGGAGTAAAAGTAAGAAAGCATGCAAAGAAGCAAAGTGCAGCGTTGCATTTAGGAGGAGCTCGTGAAGCACTCGAGGACTTGAGAAATGCTTTATTTACAAGAGCAAAGCTTTTCCTACCCCTTGGCTTCATTACACTCTGACACAGGGTGGCCTTCTGCAGAAGGGTGCTGAAGCAGACTGAAACAGCTCCAAGGCTCCCTAGCAAGCTCCATAACTTAACTGTGGTGCAATTGCTAATCCCACCAGGCTCCTTGTCAGGGCATCTCCAGCTTTCACATTAGCAAGGCAGCAAGGAATGTAGAAGGCTTGCCAGGCCCTAGAACTCGAGAGTTCATAGTCCTCTCCTACTGCTGTTCAACCTAACAAAACCAGAAGCTATCAAAGATAGATGTTTATGATGTTACTGTATCTAACTTTATATCTATGTGCAAGACTGTGGCCTGGAATATGTAACTTAATACCACAAGACACACCCTGTCATAATTCAGTCCACCTACAGATCCACTTCCAAGTCATCCTAGATGCTTTGTTTTGCACGATGAGTTCAAACTTTCGTAAAGAGATGCCAAGCGGTGTTTCCATACTGAATACAGGCGTGTGGACCCCTGTTGAGCTGTACAAATCCTTATGGATACTTTTTGTTCTCCGGGTCAGTACAAGCCCTTGCTCATATTTAAGACATTCTACCTCAATATTAATGTGCCTGTCTGGTTTTCTTGCACTTGTTTGTAAACTCTTGAGTATTGGACTATGCCTTAATCTATTTTGAAAGCCTTCTCAGGAATGCAGTTACACTGGTGGGCAAAGAGGTGAGCCAATGGTTGCATTAATTTGAAGTGACGTCATTTTTTTCTTAATAGTCAACACATTGGTCAAGAGGAAAAAGATCTTAGGAACACTGATTGTATTTGACAGTCTGAGAAACAGTGTAAGTATTTAGACATACGGTGCGTATCTAAATTCATTTTGAATTTAGACATGCACCATATGTCTAAATTCCATCTGTGCTCTTGCCCTGATTGTCAGATGTCACACCAAGAGATAGACTTAGGGATACAATAGGTGGTCTATATTTTTATCTTAAAAAATCTTCTTTGTTAATTGATAAATAGACACATGATTTTGAAGTCTGTATAATATATCACAGCTTCTTAACTTGTGAGTCATGACACCATTTGAGGGCTTGTAACTAATTGAATGTGAAAAGACAAAACAAAACAAAACAAAACAAAAACAAAAGATCCCCTAAAACTCCCAAAAAACCAAAAGCAAGTGTGTAATGAATATGAGATGTCTCTGTCTGTGTTTGCCTGGGATTCATCACGTGACTGTACTATATAGCATTGGTTCTGAGCTCACAGGTCACCACATGCCACCACATGCACACAGTGCTACAGGACACTGTGACAGCTCCTCAGCT